>NW_026913342.1:0-12415 GCF_034315485.1 Pezoporus occidentalis | reverse complement strand
ATCTTTCTTATCTGTAGATGTGATGTTATAGCTGGCTAGTCTCGCAGTAACGCGTGTTTAGTTTTGCTTCCCTGACATGCTGAGGACAAAACGCTTCACTTGTCAAAGATTTAAATAACCCCAACCTTGTCTTTGCACTCTTCAAAAACGCTCGTTTGATATTGATTGATTTTTAACAGGCATCTGGCATTGTCGCTGGGAGTACGACCATCTTAAAGGAGTACCTGGATCTGAGCTCACTGTTTCTGGTACTGGATTCCAGACAGACTTCAGAGTGCACCTGCAGCTGAGGCAAACATGGTTAGCATTTAGTAAGTGCCCTTTAAACTTGGTATCTGTTAAGGGATGTTCAGAAGATTCAGTTGCTGTCTTGCTACAGTTTCTGCCTTGTTAAATCTCCTCCTCTACATATGTTGCTCATAGAAGTAATCAGAATTCACTTTCTTTGTATAGTACAAAAATCTACCTTTTCTGCAAAGCGACTAGCGTATGTGTAAGGGGCCAGAATGCAGTCGCACTTGTGATGTGAGTGAAAAAGGCTTGTGTTCCTAGCATTCTACTTCCCGTGTGTTCAGTCTTCACAATGGGGAAGCAGAAGGCAAGAACTAAGTCCCGATGAAGATAAGGAGGGGCATTTTTGTTTCTCAGTCTGTTTACATTCAGGTCACTGCATTTTCTTGGAGGCTGTCCTGAGGCTGTGTAATGAACCATCACAAATGTCATCACTTCTGGTTTTCAGAAGTGCTTCACTGCTTTCTCTTACAAGGGCAGTGTATTTAAAACAATCCTACTGGAACAAGTACAAGGAGGGGCAGCAAATACTGTCAAATACTCTTTGTGCTGCTGTTACTACTCTATTAGCAGGCCCGAAAATAACTGATGATGAATGGCAATAGCCTAAAGCACTGCTTCTCCCTATTGGTAGCTAAATGAATAGAGCAGTAGTTTACTCCTTTGTCTCTTTCATCCTCAGCATGTCAGGGAAGCAAAACTAAACACGCGTTACTGCGAGACTAGCCAGCTATAACATCACATCTACAGATAAGAAAGATCAGTACAAGTGAAAGCGGACTAAGTACACTGGGGGTAAATAGTTCGGGTTACTACATCTGGGGCTAAGTATCAGCACAGCTGGATTCTTACTAAATTTTGCTGCCATTTAGGCCCTTCTCATTTAATGGAGTCTAAACCTAGGCACTAGTTCTCCCAACTACAGCATTTAACTGATGTAATCACTTACTTTCCTTGCCCAAAATCAAGCAATAAGGAAAAACAGCCTCAGAGCCTGGAGGATTACACCTACCATAACCTATAATTCCAGTCACGCCAAAGATGAAAATCCAGAAGAGAATCCCAGCTGTGAACCTCAATAACACAAGGAAGAGCAGACTCACAATCATTGCAACGAACAGCCCACTAGAAAGACAAGAAACAGAAACCCAGGCAGAACAAGTGCGAGCATCTTCCTTGCACGCCTCTTACTCCAAATGAGGGTCCCTTCATCTCGTGTAGGAGAACGGTTGGCAAAAATGTATTTCAAAATCTTCCTTATGAAATATTTCCTCATGGCTCTCTGCTGTTAGAAACAGACAGATTATATATGATGATCTGGACACAGCCAGAATTGTCTGCGTACACCGAGTTCTCAGGGCGTCTGAATGGGACCAGCACACGTCTGGTTTGGTCATTTACACTGGCTGACCAACTCACTGCCTTTTCCAGGCCATGGCCTACTCTACAGCACACAAACTTAAATGGGAGACATACCTGTGTGTGGGGAGGTTACTAGTTTATGTCCTCCATTTAAAATCCCTGCTTGCACAGAAACAGTATTACGAAAGTAACATTTGAGGAGCTTTCCTAGAAAAAAAAGAATTCATTTTAGGAGGAAAACCAGTGATCCTTTCTACCCATCGGAGAAGAAAATGATCAGGGCATAGTGATGCATAAAAAGAACCTGTTCAGAGCCATCAGTGGGACCCCTAGGATGGACATCTCCAGTGTCTTTATCAAGTCTGTGCTAAGGAAACATTTGCTTTCATTTCACTCCCAGAAAGCAAGTCAGAAAGGAAAGAATGACTGCAAAAGGCCTTTACTCAGCGGGTTTCTTCTAAAGCAATGCAAATAAAGCAGTGGGAACAATGGTTCCATCCAACAAAGATCCAGCTCAGACGCTTCACAGAACATTTCATTTCTCTACAACTCTGAGGTGTTACATCAGAATTTTGTGTTAGAACAAAAAGAAATGAAACCCTTTTCTTCCCTGTGGTCAGGAACTTCTCTTCTGAACGTTCCCAGTTTATTTAGCCAGTGACTAAAGATAACAAACGGGTCAGCCTGACCACAAACAATCAAAACCGGATGTCTTGGGCAAACTAAGCCAGACGGGCAGAGGGACAAGAAAAAGAACATCAGTTTATTTAGTTAAGCCTTTGCAAACTGGTCTTAAGTCCTAGCCCCTTAGAGGCTTCCCAGCATGATGCGTGTTCCCTTTCTGAATGGCTTGTTTGAAATTCAGAATGTATTCCTCAAAAAAAGCACTGTCATTTTGGAGTTCCTGACTCTCTTCTTCAAGGCAGTAAGATACCTTTATCTACGGTTAGCTTCAGATTTGCTCTAGTAACACCAAAACTGAATGAATACATGGTAACAACTGTCATTAATAGAGTGCTTCCCTTAAACTGAGCCTTGAAAGCAGCAGTTCTTTGGGAGTAGGATAAAAAGAAGAGAGCAATTCCATATTAGATTTTTAATCCCACCTCCTTTCACCATCAGGCCTTCACTCTCATCACCCAAACTCTGGCACTTTCATATGTTTGCCCAGAAATCACTGGATGCATGCTGTCATTTGGTGAAAAGTGTGAGGAAAATTCTACCCAACTACTTTAAAAGTAACAACAATCCCTTATAAAAGTATCCTATTTGAAATGGGGAAACTGGCTTCAGTATGGAGAAAGTCTGTTCAGAATATGGTCAATTCTCTCACCAGCCCATCTCTTGAGCAGCATCTCCTTTGAGAGAATCTTCACCATAAGTCTGATTTCAATAACAGATCGAGAGAGAACGCCCATTTAGGCATATATACTCACAGATCTGCTTCAGCAAAATAGCTACTTCTTTTGTTTTGGTGCTGCATTTTTACTAATTGCTCGTTATTGAGTAAGAATTGCAAGATAAAGCTAACTCTGTTCAGTAGTTTTTGTTCTTTAAGTTGCTTTGCCTGCTGCACTGGATTTGTGTATTACAATGAATTTAACTACATATTGCTAGTATCAGTTTGGAAATTGGGATGTGTTTTATATAGATACTCACGACATTTAGCAACTGCAATTGGTTTGAAAGTCTCGTAATCAAGAATTTTTAGGTTTGGAATTACCATGCAGATGGGTCCTGCAACAGAAGACAGCAGCACCTCTTGGCTTTCTGCCTGGTAGGATATTCAAAAGCTACTCCAGACCATACTGTATGCATGTATGCTGTGCTATCCTTACCTCACATACAGAACCATAACAACATTACGGCAAAGCTTAAAAGTAGGTTTGATAACAAACACGTACGTGGTCAATTCTTCAATTCCCTACACATTCCATAGTGAGTTTGGAAAAAACATAAAATTACCCATTAGAATCTTACATTAAAATCCAGTACCAAGAAATAGCATAGTCTTCAAAACTTTTTACTCCAATTGATCTTGCATCCAGGATATTACTGATGCTGCTGAGAAAAGACAAGACTGCTAATAGCAGAGAAGCAGAAAACAGCTCAGTCAAGCAAAAGGAGGACTTCTTGGAGTTGTTTTCCTATCCTGCAAAGTGCTTGCCCATATTAACGTTTCCTAAGAAGAAATGAAGAATCATCTTGTCAAAGAACAAACAATGTAGTTGTAGATGCCAGAAGAAGGAAACTTCCTAAGGTGCGGGTGCTAGCACTGCTGGGAAGGTGCTAGAATGCGGCAGCCTCAGATCCAGAGGTAAGAAAAGGTACCCCTGTGCTCCAGACAGGCTGAGGAGGATGGAGAGTAGCTGGTTGCTACCCAGCATTGGAGATGCTTGCTGTCCATCTGCAAGGGAGGTGCTGTCTGGCATCAGAGCCCAGGACGTTGCCTTTTGAACTTCAGACGTGTGCTAAAACAGGAGCATGCTGATGAGGTGAGATGCAAAAGTACTAGGACAATCCACAGTACTAGGAAGGCTGCTGTAGGAAGGAAGAGCTGAGGCCATCACTGGCTGGCCCGAGTCCTGCTGCATGAAGACTTCAATTTGAACCTCCTTTAACTTCCCTTGCTATTAATTTTGGCTAGGAAAACCAAGTGGAATGTTTTCAAAACTGACAGTCATTCTGAGGAACACTAAAGCTTTTGGCTCCTTGCTCATTTCTGCATAACACAGTGCTGGTTTTCCCTACTGGAACTTTGCAAGTGCTCAGGCACAGAAACCATCGACCAGGAAGTCTCGTCCGCTCAACAGGCATCAGAAACCATCGACCAGGAAGTTTGTCCGGGTACCCTCAATACAACAGAGCATGAAGCCATCAACAGATTCTGATCTTTGTTTTTCAATTCCTAAATTATTTCACAGTCTCAGAATCCAACACACAAGCACTTAAGAAGGGTAAAACCTACTTTGCAGCTCCCCTGAGGTCGGTTACGTTTCTTGTTTTCCCTCTTCCATCTTTGAAGGTAGTCTGATTTGCCACAGCTAGCACACCACTCTTCATGGAGAAGTCCAGGAAGCATCTCTTAAGAACTATTCAAAATACCAAAAGAAAGCAGAAATGGAAAGCAATGGAAAAAGGAAGCAATGGAAAAAAAGACAGAAACTATGGGTAAGACAGAGAGAGGAGGAGTTTATAAAAGAGAGAGACAAGGACAGACGTTCACATACTCATTTATGTTGCCCTGCTCTTTGCTGCACCAAATCCTTGGTTTCATTCCAAAGGGAAGAGTAGGTCAGTCCTCCTACAAGCTGTACGTCACCTTTATCTACTGGTTCTGCACTTTCCTTATCAGGATCCAATAAGCACTGATGCCTGGGCTCAATATTCAGTCTGCAATATCTACTCCCCCACTTATTCTCAGGAAACACTTAACTAACATGTCTCTTTTCTTCCCTCTGTGATCTTCACCTCTGGCTGTAGGCAAAAAGAAGGTAAGAACTTCTTTGCAAATGATTTTCTGTCTTTTGGGTCAGTACATCATTTTTCATACAGATTTTTAATTCTTTATCGCTTCATCCATTATTTTCTCTTTTTGACAGCCTGTGCCTGCTTTACACAATCTCTATTTTAAAGCATGGAAAAAAATAACAGCAGTTCCTTATTTGCATGAGCTTCTAGGTCAGTGACAGACACTCTTGAGCTCTGAGACCTCTGCCTGTCTACTCAAAAGCACCTGCTGACCACAGTGACAAAACCAGCTTTTTGTCCCCTTAATTCCTCTGCCGCCCTCCATAGGCAGCACTATGTGCAGCACTGAAAAGCAAGCTGCCCGGTTAACTGGGCTCAAGCACCACCTGAACTTCAACAGCTGCCCAGAGGAGCTTTCCTACAGTCGTGGCATTTCCTTCCTGCCAACAGGTTGGCTTGGGTTCGGTTGGGTGCTCACATGTTTTGGAAGGAAGAGTTTGCACCGTAAACCACTTCTTATCAGTAATGATTCAAGAGCAAGAAAGAGCTCAGCTTGACCCAATCACACTCCAAGTGTCCATGGATGGCTCTCTAGAAAAAATGATGATAAAGCTTCATACTTTCAAACTGTTTAAAACTGAATGGAGGCCGCTGCCGGGTAAGAGCCAGCTCCTCGTGGTCTTGCCACAGAACACTTTTCAGACTGGAGCTGTGATTTCATGTGAACGCTTACAGTCTGCTAAGATGTGTGTAAGAAATAGAACCACTCACAAGGCCTGCTTGGAATGATCATCAAAGGACAATCTTCATCACGTAGAGCTTGAGCAACAGACTGAAACGGGGAAAACTGGGAATGCTCAATACATAGCAGAATTAACTACGTGCGTTTTGTTTCCCACCCACTCTGAGGAAATGCCCCAAACTGGACTCTGTAGCCTCCTCCCCAAATTTGATTGCTGAAGCTGCAAGACACATTCATGATGTGAGAATCCAGCCTCTCAATGGGATTTGGGAAAAGACTATTCTTTACTTTTCTAGTGACAAAAAAGAAAAGACCTCTTCACTTTGGATCGGCAGGTAAAGCAGCAATGACTGGGCAATCGCTCCTTGCCTCCCCCTTACTTTTCTCTTAAAGAAGAGTAAGAATTTAACACAACTAACACAGCTTTAGTGCAGGGCGGTTTAGAGATGGGAGAAATCACACAGTACATTTGAGTCCAAAATCAGTTCCATGAAAGACAGACTTCTTTGCCTAGCTAAATTACTGAGGAGCTCTACATAACAGGAGCCTTAAGAACTGGTTTGAGACACTCTGCTCGACTGCTGTGGGGTACTTAAGTACTAAAGGATACTTCTCACAGTACTGCAACCACATGGGTAGCTGCAGATACTCTTTAAGGAAACAGTAATCACTTAAAGAGTTAGGGAGGTGATGTGCATACAAGACCTTCATCCCCGACCAAATCACTGTCAAAGCGTATGTATGGGACAACTCCTTCTACGGTGAAATCAGAAGAATTCAAAGCTTTGCTGTAGCTCAGTAAAATCATGCTTATTACACATTGCTTGAAGAAACAAAATGGATTCCATCTCCTCCTGATACACACAGACCTTGTGAGGACTCTTAAAAGCAGGTCTGCAGAACTGCTTCAAGTAATTCCACTGATCGGGTTTGTATCTGTAGGAAGCCTGAATATCAAGGTAGGTCACAAACCTGCCTGGGCACTGTGAGACCCAAGCTGTAAGAAAAGAAGACACACTGGGGGTAGAGAAGGGTAAGGAAAGTCAGTGCAATCAGAAAGCAAGAAAAAAGGCCACCTGCCAAACCGCCCTGTTCTATGGAATTGCCTTCAGTAATGCTTACTGCAGCATTTGGAAAGGGACACAATGCATTTGCCAGTGCATTTTGAAGGGTATGAATTTTAAAATCAAACAAATGTACGTCTAGTTCTTAAGCACCATGACTAAGAGGCATCTTTCCCTCCTGAGCAGCTATTTCCATGCAGAAGTGCTCTGTTGAGATCAACGGATTGTCTCACAGTGCCCAGGCAGGTTTGTGACCTACATTGATATTCAGGCTTCCTACAGATACAAACCCGATCAGTGGAATTACTTGAAGCAGTTCTGCAGACCTGGTTTTAAGAGTCCTCACAAGGTCTGTGTGTATCAGGAGGAGATGGAATCCATTTTGTTTCTTCAAGCAATGTGTAATAAGCATGATTTTACTGAGCTACAGCAAAGCTTTGAATTCTTCTGATTTCACCGTATAAGGAGTTGTCCCATACATACGCTTTGACAGTGATTTGGTCAGGGATGAAGGTCTTGTATGCACATCACATCCCTAACTCTTTAAGTGATTACTGTTTCCTTAAAGAGTATCTGCAGCTACCCATGTGGTTGCAGTACTGTGAGAAGTATCCTTTAGTACTTAAGTACCCCGCAGCAGTCGAGCAGAGTGTCTCAAACCAGTTCTTAAGGCTCCTGTTATGTAGAGCTCCTCAGTAATTTAGCTAGGCAAAGAAGTCTGTCTTTCATGGAACTGATTTTGGACTCAAATGTACTGTGTGATTTCTCCCATCTCTAAACCGCCTTGCACTAAAGCTGTGTTAGTTGTGTTAAATTCTTACTCTTCTTTAAGAGAAAAGTAAGGGGGAGGCAAGGAGCGATTGCCCAGTCATTGCTGCTTTACCTGCCGATCCAAAGTGAAGAGGTCTTTTCTTTTTTGTCACTAGAAAAGTAAAGAATAGTCTTTTCCCAAATCCCATTGAGAGGCTGGATTCTCACATCATGAATGTGTCTTGCAGCTTCAGCAATCAAATTTGGGGAGGAGGCTACAGAGTCCAGTTTGGGGCATTTCCTCAGAGTGGGTGGGAAACAAAACGCACGTAGTTAATTCTGCTATGTATTCAGCATTCCCAGTTTTCCCCTTTTCAGTCTGTTGCTCAAGCTCTACGTGATGAAGATTGTCCTTTGATGATCATTCCAAGCAGGCCTTGTGAGTGGTTCTATTTCTTACACACATCTTAGCAGACTGTAAGCGTTCACATGAAATCACAGCTCCAGTCTGAAAAGTGTTCTGTGGCAAGACCACGAGGAGCTGGCTCTTACCTGGCAGTGGCCTCCATTCAGTTTTAAACAGTTTGAAAGTATGAAGCTTTATCATCATTTTTTCTAGAGAGCCATCCATGGACACTTGGAGTGTGATTGGGTCAAGCTGAGCTCTTTCTTGCTCTTGAATCATTACTGATAAGAAGTGGTTTACGGTGCAAACTCTTCCTTCCAAAACATGTGAGCACCCAACCGAACCCAAGCCAACCTGTTGGCAGGAAGGAAATGCCACGACTGTAGGAAAGCTCCTCTGGGCAGCTGTTGAAGTTCAGGTGGTGCTTGAGCCCAGTTAACCGGGCAGCTTGCTTTTCAGTGCTGCACATAGTGCTGCCTATGGAGGGCAGCAGAGGAATTAAGGGGACAAAAAGCTGGTTTTGTCACTGTGGTCAGCAGGTGCTTTTGAGTAGACAGGCAGAGGTCTCAGAGCTCAAGAGTGTCTGTCACTGACCTAGAAGCTCATGCAAATAAGGAAGTGCTGTTATTTTTTTCCATGCTTTAAAATAGAGATTGTGTAAAGCAGGCCCAGGCTGTCAAAAAGAGAAAATAATGGATGAAGCGATAAAGAATTAAAAATCTGTATGAAAAATGATGTACTGACCCAAAAGACAGAAAATCATTTGCAAAGAAGTTCTTACCTTCTTTTTGCCTACAGCCAGAGGTGAAGATCACAGAGGGAAGAAAAGAGACATGTTAGTTAAGTGTTTCCTGAGAATAAGTGGGGGAGTAGATATTGCAGACTGAATATTGAGCCCAGGCATCAGTGCTTATTGGATCCTGATAAGGAAAGTGCAGAACCAGTAGATAAAGGTGACGTACAGCTTGTAGGAGGACTGACCTACTCTTCCCTTTGGAATGAAACCAAGGATTTGGTGCAGCAAAGAGCAGGGCAACATAAATGAGTATGTGAACGTCTGTCCTTGTCTCTCTCTTTTATAAACTCCTCCTCTCTCTGTCTTACCCATAGTTTCTGTCTTTTTTTCCATTGCTTCCTTTTTCCATTGCTTTCCATTTCTGCTTTCTTTTGGTATTTTGAATAGTTCTTAAGAGATGCTTCCTGGACTTCTCCATGAAGAGTGGTGTGCTAGCTGTGGCAAATCAGACTACCTTCAAAGATGGAAGAGGGAAAACAAGAAACGTAACCGACCTCAGGGGAGCTGCAAAGTAGGTTTTACCCTTCTTAAGTGCTTGTGTGTTGGATTCTGAGACTGTGAAATAATTTAGGAATTGAAAAACAAAGATCAGAATCTGTTGTATCAAATGGCTGAGGGTACCCAGACGAGACTTCCCGGTAGATGGTTTCTGTGCCTGAGCACTTGCAAAGTTCCAGTAGGGAAAACCAGCACTGTGGTATGCAGAAATGAGCAAGGAGCCAAAAGCTTTAGTGTTCCTCAGAATGACTGTCAGTTTTGAAAACATTCCACTTGGTTTTCCTAGCCAAAATTAATAGCAAGGAAAGTTAAAGGAGGTTCAAATTGAAGTCTTCATGCAGCAGGACTCGGGCCAGCCAGTGATGGCCTCAGCTCTTCCTTCCTACAGCAGCCTTCCTAGTACTGTGGATTGTCCTAGTACTTTTGCATCTCACCTCATCAGCATGCTCCTGTTTTAGCACACGTCTGAAGTTCAAAAGGCAACGTCCTGGGCTCTGATGCCAGACAGCACCTCCCTTGCAGATGGACAGCAAGCATCTCCAATGCTGGGTAGCAACCAGCTACTCTCCATCCTCAGCCTGTCTGGAGCACAGGGGTACCTTTTCTTACCTCTGGATCTGAGGCTGCCGCATTCTAGCACCTTCCCAGCAGTGCTAGCACCCGCACCTTAGGAAGTTTCCTTCTTCTGGCATCTACAACTACATTGTTTGTTCTTTGACAAGATGATTCTTCATTTCTTCTTAGGAAACGTTAATATGGGCAAGCACTTTGCAGGATAGGAAAACAACTCCAAGAAGTCCTCCTTTTGCTTCACTGAGCTGTTTTCTGCTTCTCTGCTATTAGCAGTCTTGTCTTTTCTCAGCAGCATCAGTAATATCCTGGATGCAAGATCAATTGGAGTAAAAAGTTTTGAAGACTATGCTATTTCTTGGTACTGGATTTTAATGTAAGATTCTAATGGGTAATTTTATGTTTTTTCCAAACTCACTATGGAATGTGTAGGGAATTGAAGAATTGACCACGTACGTGTTTGTTATCAAACCTACTTTTAAGCTTTGCCGTAATGTTGTTATGGTTCTGTATGTGAGGTAAGGATAGCACAGCATACATGCATACAGTATGGTCTGGAGTAGCTTTTGAATATCCTACCAGGCAGAAAGCCAAGAGGTGCTGCTGTCTTCTGTTGCAGGACCCATCTGCATGGTAATTCCAAACCTAAAAATTCTTGATTACGAGACTTTCAAACCAATTGCAGTTGCTAAATGTCGTGAGTATCTATATAAAACACATCCCAATTTCCAAACGGATACTAGCAATATGTAGTTAAATTCATTGTAATACACAAATCCAGTGCAGCAGGCAAAGCAACTTAAAGAACAAAAACTACTGAACAGAGTTAGCTTTATCTTGCAATTCTTACTCAATAATGAGCAATTAGTAAAAATGCAGCACCAAAACAAAAGAAGTAGCTATTTTGCTGAAGCAGATCTGTGAGTATATATGCCTAAATGGCCGTTCTCTCTCGATCTGTTACTGAAATCAGACTTACGGTGAAGATTCTCTCAAAGGAGATGCTGCTCAACAGATGGGCTGGTGAGAGAATTGACCATTTTCTGAACAGACTTTCTCCATACTGAAGCCAGTTTCCCCATTTCAAATAGGATACTTTTATAAGGGATTGTTGTTACTTTTAAAGTAGTTGGGTAGAATTTTCCTCACACTTTTCACCAAATGACAGCATGCATCCAGTGATTTCTGGGCAAACATATGAAAGTGCCAGAGTTTGGGTGATGAGAGTGAAGGCCTGATGGTGAAAGGAGGTGGGATTAAAAATCTAATATGGAATTGCTCTGTTCTTTTTATCCTACTCCCAAAGAACTGCTGCTTTCAAGGCTCAGTTTAAGGGAAGCACTCTATTAATGACAGTTGTTACCATGTATTCATTCAGTTTTGGTGTTACTAGAGCAAATCTGAAGCTAACCGTAGATAAAGGTATCTTACTGCCTTGAAGAAGAGAGTCAGGAACTCCAAAATGACAGTGCTTTTTTTGAGGAATACATTCTGAATTTCAAACAAGCCATTCAGAAAGGGAACACGCATCATGCTGGGAAGCCTCTAAGGGGCTAGGACTTAAGACCAGTTTACAAAGGCTTAACTAAATAAACTGATGTTCTTTTTCTTGTCCCTCTGCCCGTCTGGCTTAGTTTGCCCAAGACATCCGGTGTTGATTGTTTGTGGTCAGGCTGACCCGTTTGTTATCTTTAGTCACTGGCTAAATAAACTGGGAACGTTCAGAAGAGAAGTTCCTGACCACAGGAAAGAAAAGGGTTTCATTTCTTTTGAGTCTGTTCTAACACAAAATTCTGATGTAACACCTCAGAGTTGTAGAGAAATGAAATGTTCTGTGAAGCGTCTGAGCTGGATCTTTGTTGGATGGAACCATTGTTCCCACTGCTTTATTTGCATTGCTTTAGAAGAAACCCGCTGAGTAAAGGCCTTTTGCAGTCATTCTTTCCTTTCTGACTTGCTTTCTGGGAGTGAAATGAAAGCAAATGTTTCCTTAGCACAGACTTGATAAAGACACTGGAGATGTCCATCCTAGGGGTCCCACTGATGGCTCTTAACAGGTTCTTTTTATGGCTCACTATGCCCTGATCATTTTCTTCTCCGATGGGTAGAAAGGATCACTGGTTTTCCTCCTAAAATGAATTCTTTTTTTTCTAGGAAAGCTCCTCAAATGTGGAGGACATAAACCAGTAACCTCCCCACACACAGGTATTTCTCCCATTTAAGTTTGTGTGCTGTAGACTAGGCCATGGCCTGGAAAAGGCAGTGAGTTGGTCAGCCAGTGTAAATGACCAAACCAGACGTGTGCTGGTCCCATTCAGACGCCCTGAGAACTCGGTGTACGCAGACAATTCTGGCTGTGTCCAGATCATCATATATAATCTGTCTGTTTCTAACAGCAGAGAGCCATGAGGAAATATTTCATAAGGAAGATTTTGAAATACATTTTTGCAAACCGTTCTCCTACA
>NW_026913341.1:0-4330 GCF_034315485.1 Pezoporus occidentalis | reverse complement strand
AGTCATACTGCCATAGAGGAGTCATAGAGGAGTCATAGAGGAGTCATAGAGGAGTCATAGAGGAGTCATAGAGGAGTGTCATAGAGGAGTCATAGAGGAGTCATAGATAGTCATAGAGGAGTCATAGAGGAGTCATAGAGGAGTCATAGAGGAGTCATAGAGGAGTCATACTGAGTCATAGAGGAGTCATAGAGGAGTCATACTGTCATAGAGGAGTCATAGAGGAGTCATAGAGGAGTCATAGAGGAGTCATAGAGGAGTCATAGAGGAGTCATAGAGGAGTCATAGAGGAGTCATAGAGGAGTCATAGAGGAGTCATAGAGGAGTCATAGAGGAGTCATAGAGGAGTCATAGAGGAGTCATAGAGGAGTCATAGAGGAGTCATAGAGGAGTCATAGAGGAGTCATAGAGGAGTCATACTGTCATAGAGGAGTCATAGAGGAGTCATAGAGGAGTCATACTGTCATAGAGGAGTCATAGAGGAGTCATAGAGGAGTCATACTGTCATAGAGAGTCATAGAGGAGTCATAGAGGAGTCATAGAGGAGTCATAGAGGAGTCATAGAGTCATAGAGGAGTCATAGAGGAGTCATACTGTCATAGAGGAGTCATAGAGGAGTCATAGAGGAGTCATAGAGGAGTCATAGAGGAGTCATAGAGGAGTCATAGAGGAGTCATAGAGGAGTCATAGAGGAGTCATAGAGGAGTCATAGAGGAGTCATAGAGGAGTCATACTGTCATAGAGGAGTCATAGAGGAGTCATAGAGGAGTCATACTGTCATAGAGGAGTCATACTGCCATAGAGGAGTCATAGAGGAGTCATAGAGGAGTCATAGAGGAGTCATACTGTCATAGAGGAGTCATAGAGGAGTCATACTGCCATAGAGGAGTCATAGAGGAGTCATACTGAGGAGTCATAGAGGAGTCATAGAGGAGTCATAGTCATAGAGGAGTCATAGAGGAGTCATAGAGGAGTCATAGAGGAGTCATAGAGGAGTCATAGAGGAGTCATACTGTCATAGAGGAGTCATAGAGGAGTCATACTGTCATAGAGGAGTCATAGAGGAGTCATAGAGGAGTCATAGAGGAGTCATAGAGGAGTCATAGAGGAGTCATAGAGGAGTCATACTGTCATAGAGGAGTCATAGAGGAGTCATAGAGGAGTCATAGAGGAGTCATAGAGGAGTCATAGGGGAGTCATAGAGGAGTCATACTGTCATAGAGGAGTCATAGAGGAGTCATAGAGGAGTCATAGAGGAGTCATAGAGGAGTCATAGAGGAGTCATAGAGGAGTCATAGAGGAGTCATAGAGGAGTCATAGAGGAGTCATAGAGGAGTCATAGAGGAGTCATAGAGGAGTCATAGAGGAGTCATAGAGGAGTCATAGAGTACTCATAGAGGAGTCATAGAGGAGTCATAGAGGAGTCATAGAGGAGTCATAGAGGAGTCATAGAGGAGTCATAGAGGAGTCATACTGTCATAGAGGAGTCATAGAGGAGTCATACTGTCATAGAGGAGTCATAGAGGAGTCATAGAGGAGTCATAGAGGAGTCATAGAGGAGTCATAGAGGAGTCATACTGTCATAGAGGAGTCATAGAGGAGTCATAGAGGAGTCATAGAGGAGTCATAGAGGAGTCATACTGGAGTCATAGAGGAGTCATAGAGGAGTCATACTGTCATAGAGGAGTCATAGAGGAGTCATAGAGTCATAGAGGAGTCATAGAGGAGTCATAGAGGAGTCATAGAGGAGTCATAGTCATAGAGGAGTCATAGAGGAGTCATACTGTCATAGAGGAGTCATAGAGGAGTCATAGAGGAGTCATAGAGGAGTCATAGAGGAGTCATAGAGGAGTCATAGAGGAGTCATAGAGGAGTCATACTGTCATAGAGGAGTCATAGAGGAGTCATACTGTCATAGAGGAGTCATAGAGGAGTCATACTGAGTCATAGAGGAGTCATAGAGGAGTCATAGAGGAGTCATAGAGGAGTCATAGAGGAGTCATAGAGGAGTCATAGAGGAGTCATACTGTCATAGAGGAGTCATAGAGGAGTCATAGAGAAGTCATAGAGGAGTCATAGAGGAGTCATAGAGGAGTCATACTGTCATAGAGGAGTCATAGAGGAGTCATAGAGGAGTCATAGAGGAGTCATAGAGGAGTCATAGAGGAGTCATACTGTCATAGAGGAGTCATAGAGGAGTCATAGAGGAGTCATAGAGGAGTCATAGAGGAGTCATACTGTCATAGAGGAGTCATAGAGGAGTCATAGAGGAGTCATAGAGGAGTCATAGAGGAGTCATAGAGGAGTCATAGAGGAGTGATAGAGGAGTCATAGAGGAGTCATAGAGGAGTCATAGAGGAGTCATACTGTCATAGAGGAGTCATAGAGGAGTCATAGAGGAGTCATAGAGGAGTCATAGAGGAGTCATAGAGGAGTCATACTGTCATAGAGGAGTCATAGAGGAGTCATACTGTCATAGAGGAGTCATAGAGGAGTCATAGAGGAGTCATAGAGGAGTCATAGAGGAGTCATAGAGGAGTCATAGAGGAGTCATAGAGGAGTCATAGAGGAGTCATAGAGGAGTCATAGAGGAGTCATACTGTCATAGAGGAGTCATAGAGGAGTCATAGAGGAGTCATAGAGGAGTCATAGAGGAGTCATAGAGGAGTCATACTGTCATAGAGGAGTCATAGAGGAGTCATAGAGGAGTCATAGAGGAGTCATAGAGGAGTCATAGAGGAGTCATAGAGGAGTCATAGAGGTCATAGAGGAGTCATAGAGGAGTCATACTGTCATAGAGGAGTCATAGAGGAGTCATACTGTCATAGAGGAGTCATAGAGGAGTCATAGAGGAGTCATACTGTCATAGAGGAGTCATAGAGGAGTCATAGAGGAGTCATAGAGGAGTCATACTGTCAGGAGTCATAGAGGAGTCATAGAGGAGTCATACTGTCATAGAGGAGTCATAGAGGAGTCATAGAGGAGTCATAGAGGAGTCATAGAGGAGTCATAGAGGAGTCATAGAGGAGTCATACTGTCATAGAGGAGTCATAGAGGAGTCATAGAGGAGTCATAGAGGAGTCATAGAGGAGTCATAGAGGAGTCATAGAGGAGTCATAGAGGAGTCATACTGTCATAGAGGAGTCATAGAGGAGTCATAGAGTCATAGAGTCATAGAGGAGTCATAGAGGAGTCATAGAGGAGTCATAGAGGAGTCATAGAGGAGTCATAGAGGAGTCATAGAGGAGTCATACTGTCATAGAGGAGTCATAGAGGAGTCATACTGTTATAGAGGAGTCATAGAGGAGTCATAGAGGAGTCATAGAGGAGTCATAGAGGAGTCATAGAGGAGTCATAGAGGAGTCATAGAGGAGTCATAGAGGAGTCATAGAGTAGTCATAGAGGAGTCATAGAGTAGTCATAGAGGAGTCATAGAGGAGTCATAGAGGAGTCATAGAGGAGTCATAGAGGAGTCATAGAGGAGTCATAGAGGAGTCATACTGTCATAGAGGAGTCATAGAGGAGTCATAGAGGAGTCATACTGTCATAGAGGAGTCATAGAGGAGTCATAGAGGAGTCATACAGTCATAGAGGAGTCATAGAGGAGTCATAGAGGAGTCAGAGGAGTCATAGAGGAGTCATAGAGGAGTCATGGAGGAGTCATACTGTCATAGAGGAGTCATAGAGGAGTCATAGAGGAGTCATAGAGGAGTCATAGAGGAGTCATAGAGGAGTCATACTGTCATAGAGGAGTCATAGAGGAGTCATAGATAGAGGAGTCATACTGTCATAGAGGAGTCATAGAGGAGTCATAGAGGAGTCATACTGTCATAGAGGAGTCATAGAGGAGTCATAGAGGAGTCATAGAGGAGTCATAGAGGAGTCATACTGTCATAGAGGAGTCATAGAGGAGTCATAGAGGAGTCATATAGGAGTCATAGAGGAGTCATAGAGGAGTCATACTGTCATAGAGGAGTCATAGAGGAGTCATAGAGGAGTCATACTGTCATAGAGGAGTCATAGAGGAGTCATAGAGGAGTCATACGGGAGTCATAGAGGAGTCATAGAGGAGTCATAGAGGAGTCATACTGTCATAGAGGAGTCTTAGAGGAGTCATACTGTCATAGAGGAGTCATAGAGGACTCATAGAGGAGTCATAGAGGAGTCATACTGTCATAGAGGAGTCATAGAGGAGTCATACTTTCATAGAGGAGTCATAGAGGAGTCATAGAGGAGTCATACTGTCATAGCGGAGTCATAGAGTTGTCATACTGTCATAGAGGAGTCATAGAGGAGTAATAGAGGAGTCATACTGTCATTGAGGAGTCAT
>NW_026913340.1:0-17973 GCF_034315485.1 Pezoporus occidentalis | reverse complement strand
CGAGAGCAGGCTCGGGAGAGCTTGCATTCAAATGCACTTTTAGGTTTGAAAGCTCAGAGACAGCACAGATGGTGACTCCGTTGCAAAGCTGACTGTGTGCTGAAGATTCCCAGCCCCAGCTTTCAATCCTGGCTCTTCGGCTGGGAGAACAGAGGCCAAAAGTTCGTGCTCTACTCAGTGTGCTGCTGGGCAGCAGACAGCAAGCTCCTGAGAGGTACCATTCAAATGCAAACTCACGTAGGAAAGTGAGCCCTGAGAGTAAGGATGTACATAGTGTTGCAAAGCTGACTCTGTTCTGAAGATCACTAGCACCACCTTTCCCTCCTGCCTCTTCGGCTGTGAGAACAGAATCCAAACCTTCTGCATCTACGCCCTGCGTTGCTGGGCAGCAGAGTGCAGGCTTCGGAGAGGTTTCATTCAAACTCTCTTTCAGGTATGAAAGTGAGCAGTGAAAGCAATGATGGAGGCACCGTTGCAAAGCTGACTTTGTGCTGAAGAATGCCAGCACCAGCTTTCCCTCCCGGCTCTTCTGCTGTGGGAGCAGAGGCCAAAAGTTCATGCTCTACTCACTGTGCTGCTGCGCAGGCGAGAGCAGGCTCTGGAGCGAATGCATTCAGAGGTTTTTCATGTTGAAAGTGGGCAGTGACACCAGCAATGGAGGCACCTTTGCAAAGCTGACTGTGCGCTGAAGATTAGTAGCACAAGCTTTCACTCCTGGCTCTTCGGCTGTGTGAGGAGAGGCCAATCGTTTGTGCTCTACTCAATGTGCTGCTGGGCAGCTTAGACACCATCCGGAGAGGTACGACTCAAATGAACTTTTAGCTATGAAACCGAGGAGCCACAGCACTGCTGGTGACAAAGTTGCAAAGCTGACTATGTGCTGAAGATTGCCAGAAGCAGCTTTCTCTCCTGGCTCTTCTGCTGTGGGAGCAGAGGCCAGACGTTCATGATCTCCTCAGAGTGCTGCTGGGCAGCAGAGGGCAGGCTTACAAGAGGATTCATTCAAACTCTCTTTCAGGTATGAAAGTGAGCAGAGACAGCAATGATGGAAGCAGCGTTGTAAAGCTGACTGTGTGCTGAAGAATGCCAGCACCAGCTTTCCCTTTTTTCTCTTCTAATGTGGGAGCAGAGGCCAAACGTTCGTGCTCTACTCACTGTGCTGCTGGGCAGCTGAGAGTGACCTCCAGTTTTTATTCAAATTGTCTTTTAGGCATTAAACCGAGGAGAAACTGCAATGATGGAGGCACCGTTGCAAAGCTGGGTGCTGAAGAGGCCCAGCACCAGCTTTTTTCATTCGTCTTCGGCTGTGGGAACAGAGGGCAAACGTTCGTGCCCTCCTCGCTGTGCTCCTGGGTCCCCTAGAGCAAGCTCCGGAGAGGTACAATTCAAATAGACTTTTACGTATGAAAGTGAGCAGTGAACAGGCATGATGCTGACACCCTTGTAAAGCTGACTGTGTGCTGAAGAGGCCCAGCACGATCTTTCCCTCCTGGCTCTTCTACTGTGGGAGCAGAACCCAAACGTTGGTGCTCTACTCACTATGCTGCTGGGCAGCCGAGAGCAGGCTCTGGAGATCGTGCATTCAAATGCACTTGAGGTTTTTCATGTTGAAAGTGGGCAGTGACACCAGCAATGGAGGCACCTTTGCAAAGCTGACTGTGCGCTGAAGATTAGTAGCACAAGCTTTCACTCCTGGCTCTTCGGCTGTGT
This sequence comes from Pezoporus occidentalis, assembly GCF_034315485.1. NCBI lineage: Eukaryota > Metazoa > Chordata > Aves > Psittaciformes > Psittacidae > Pezoporus > Pezoporus occidentalis. Next base: position 16,263 of record NW_026913340.1, on the reverse strand, counting down.
GAGCAGAGGCCAAACGTTTGTGCTCTACTCACTGTGCTGCTGGGCAGCTTAGACACCATCCGGAGAGGTACGACTCAAATGAACTTTTAGCTATGAAACCGAGGAGCCACAGCACTGCTGGTGACAAAGTTGCAAAGCTGACTATGTGCTGAAGATTGCCAGAAGCAGCTTTCTCTCCTGGCTCTTCTGCTGTGGGAGCAGAGGCCAGACGTTCATGATCTCCTCAGAGTGCTGCTGGGCAGCAGAGGGCAGGCTTCCGAGAGGATTCATTCAAACTCTCTTTCAGGTATGAAAGTGAGCAGAGACAGCAATGATGGAAGCAGCGTTGTAAAGCTGACTGTGTGCTGAAGAATCCCAGCACCAGCTTTCCCTTTTTCTCTTCTAATGTGGGAGCAGAGGCCAAACGTTCGTGCTCTACTCACTGTGCTGCTGGGCAGCTGAGAGTGACCTCCAGTTTTTATTCAAATTGTCTTTTAGGCATTAAACCGAGGAGAAACTGCAATGATGGAGGCACCGTTGCAAAGCTGGGTGCTGAAGAGGCCCAGCACCAGCTTTTTTCATTCGTCTTCGGCTGTGGGAACAGAGGGCAAACGTTCGTGCCCTCCTCGCTGTGCTCCTGGGTCCCCTAGAGCAAGCTCCGGAGAGGTACAATTCAAATAGACTTTTACGTATGAAAGTGAGCAGTGAACAGGCATGATGCTGACACCCTTGTAAAGCTGACTGTGTGCTGAAGAGGCCCAGCACGATCTTTCCCTCCTGGCTCTTCTACTGTGGGAGCAGAACCCAAACGTTGGTGCTCTACTCACTATGCTGCTGGGCAGCCGAGAGCAGGCTCTGGAGATCGTGCATTCAAATGCACTTTTAGGTTTGAAAGCTCAGAGAGCACAGATGGTGACTCCGTTGCAAAGCTGACTGTGCTGAAGATTCCCAGCCCCAGCTTTCCCTCCTGGCTCTTCGGCAGTGAGAACAGAGGCCAAAATTTGGTGCTATACTCAGTGTGCTGCTGGGCAGCAGACAGCAAGCTCCTGAGAGGTAGCATTCAAATGCAAACTCACGTAGGAAAGTGAGCCCTGAGAGTAAGGATGGACATAGTGTTGCAAAGCTGACTCTGTTCTGAAGATCACTAGCACCACCTTTCCCTCCTGCCTCTTCGGCTGTGAGAACAGAAGCCAAACCTTCTGCATCTACGCCCTGCGTTGCTGGGCAGCAGAGTGCAGGCTTCGAAAAGGTTTCATTCAAACTCTCTTTCAGGTATGAAAGTGAGCAGTGAAAGAAATGATGGAGGCACCGTTGCAAAGCTGACTTTGTGCTGAAGAATGCCAGCACCAGCTTTTCATCCTGGCTCTTCTGCTGTGGGAGCAGAGGCCAAAAGTTCATGCTCTACTCAGAGTGCTGCTGGGCAGCAAAGTGCAGGCTTCCGAGAGGTTTCATTGAAACTCTCAGGTATGAAAGTGAGCAGTGGCAGCAATGATGGAGGCACTGTTGTAAAGCTGACTGTGTGCTGAAGAATCCGAGTGCCAGCTTTCCCTCCTGGCTCTTCTACTGTGGGAGCAGAACCCAAACGTTGGTGCTCTACTCACTATGCTGCTGGGCAGCCGAGAGCAGGCTCTGGAGAGCTTGCATTCAAATGCACTTTTAGGTTTGAAAGCTAGGAGAGACAGCACAGATGGTGACTCCGTTGCAAAGCTGACTGTGTGCTGAAGATTCCCAGCCCCAGCTTTCCCTCCTGGCTCTTCGGCTGGGAGAACAGAGGCCAAAAGTTCGTGCTCTACTCAGTGTGCTGCTGGGCAGCAGACAGCAAGCTCCTGAGAGGTAGCATTCAAATGCAAACTCACGTAGGAAAGTGAGCCCTGAGAGTAAGGATGGACATAGTGTTGCAAAGCTGACTCTGTTCTGAAGATCACTAGCACCACCTTTCCCTCCTGCCTCTTCGGCTGTGAGAACAGAAGCCAAACCTTCTGCATCTATGCCCTGCGTTGCTGGGCAGCAGAGTGCAGGCTTCGAATTGAGGTTTCAGTGACAGCAATGATGGAGGCAAACTCTCTTTCAGGTATGAAAGTTGGTGCTCTAGCTGCTGGGCAGCAGTGAAAGCAATGATGAGAGGCACCGTTGCAAAGCTGACTTTGTGCTCTCTGAAGATTTGAGCTCTACTCACTGAAAAGCTGGTGCTGGCATTCTTCAGCACAAAGTCAGCTTTGCAACGGTGCCTCCATCATTGCTTTCACTGCTCACTTTCATACCTGAAAGAGAGTTTGAATGAAACCTCTTCGAAGCCTGCACTCTGCTGCCCAGCAACGCAGGGCGTAGATGCAGAAGGTTTGGCTTCTGTTCTCACAGCCGAAGAGGCAGGAGGGAAAGGTGGTGCTAGTGATCTTCAGAACAGAGTCAGCTTTGCAACACTATGTCCATCCTTACTCTCAGGGCTCACTTTCCTACGTGAGTTTGCATTTGAATGCTACCTCTCAGGAGCTTGCTGTCTGCTGCCCAGCAGCACACTGAGTAGAGCACGAACTTTTGGCCTCTGTTCTCACTGCCGAAGAGCCAGGAGGGAAAGCTGGGGCTGGGAATCTTCAGCACGCCTCCATCATTTCTTTCACTGCTCACTTTCATACCTGAAAGAGAGTTTGAATGAAACCTTTTCGAAGCCTGCACTCTGCTGCCCAGCAACGCAGGGCGTAGATGCAGAAGGTTTGGCTTCTGTTCTCACAGCCGAAGAGGCAGGAGGGAAAGGTGGTGCTAGTGATCTTCAGAACAGAGTCAGCTTTGCAACACTATGTCCATCCTTACTCTCAGGGCTCACTTTCCTACGTGAGTTTGCATTTGAATGCTACCTCTCAGGAGCTTGCTGTCTGCTGCCCAGCAGCACACTGAGTATAGCACCAACTTTTGGCCTCTGTTCTCACTGCCGAAGAGCCAGGAGGGAAAGCTGGGGCTGGGAATCTTCAGCACAGTCAGCTTTGCAACGGAGTCACCATCTGTGCTCTCTGAGCTTTCAAACCTAAAAGTGCATTTGAATGCACGATCTCCAGAGCCTGCTCTCGGCTGCCCAGCAGCATAGTGAGTAGAGCACCAACGTTTGGGTTCTGCTCCCACAGTAGAAGAGCCAGGAGGGAAAGATCGTGCTGGGCCTCTTCAGCACACAGTCAGCTTTACAAGGGTGTCAGCATCATGCCTGTTCACTGCTCACTTTCATACGTAAAAGTCTATTTGAATTGTACCTCTCCGGAGCTTGCTCTAGGGGACCCAGGAGCACAGCGAGGAGGGCACGAACGGTTGCCCTCTGTTCCCACAGCCGAAGACGAATGAAAAAAGCTGGTGCTGGGCCTCTTCAGCACCCAGCTTTGCAACGGTGCCTCCATCATTGCAGTTTCTCCTCGGTTTAATGCCTAAAAGACAATTTGAATAAAAACTGGAGGTCACTCTCAGCTGCCCAGCAGCACAGTGAGTAGAGCACGAAGGTCTGGCCTCTGCTCCCACATTAGAAGAGAAAAAAGGGAAAGCTGGTGCTGGGATTCTTCAGCACACAGTCAGCTTTACAACGCTGCTTCCATCATTGCTGTCTCTGCTCACTTTCATACCTGAAAGAGAGTTTGAATGAATCCTCTCGGAAGCCTGCCCTCTGCTGCCCAGCAGCACTCTGAGGAGATCATGAACGTCTGGCCTCTGCTCCCACAGCAGAAGAGCCAGGAGAGAAAGCTGCTTCTGGCAATCTTCAGCACATAGTCAGCTTTGCAACTTTGTCACCAGCAGTGCTGTGGCTCCTCGGTTTCATAGCTAAAAGTTCATTTGAGTCGTACCTCTCCGGATGGTGTCTAAGCTGCCCAGCAGCACAGTGAGTAGAGCACAAACGTTTGGCCTCTGCTCACACAGCCGAAGAGCCAGGAGTGAAAGCTTGTGCTACTAATCTTCAGCGCACAGTCAGCTTTGCAAAGGTGCCTCCATTGCTGGTGTCACTGCCCACTTTCAACATGAAAAACCTCTGAATGCATTCGCTCCAGAGCCTGCTCTCGCCTGCGCAGCAGCACAGTGAGTAGAGCATGAACTTTTGGCCTCTGCTCCCACAGCAGAAGAGCCAGGAGGGAAAGCTGGTGCTGGCATTCTTCAGCACAAAGTCAGCTTTGCAACGGTGCCTCCATCATTGCTTTCACTGCTCACTTTCATACCTGAAAGAGAGTTTGAATGAAACCTCTCCGAAGCCTGCACTCTGCTGCCCAGCAACGCAGGGCGTAGATGCAGAAGGTTTGGCTTCTGTTCTCACAGCCGAAGAGGCAGGAAGGAAAGGTGGTGCTAGTGATCTTCAGAACAGAGTCAGCTTTGCAACACTATGTCCATCCTTACTCTCAGGGCTCACTTTCCTACGTGAGTTTGCATTTGAATGCTACCTCTCAGGAGCTTGCTGTCTGCTGCCCAGCAGCACACTGAGTAGAGCACGAACTTTTGGCCTCTGTTCTCACTGCCGAAGAGCCAGGATTGAAAGCTGGGGCTGGGAATCTTCAGCACACAGTCAGCTTTGCAACGGAGTCACCATCTGTGCTGTCTCTCCTAGCTTTCAAACCTAAAAGTGCATTTGAATGCAAGCTCTCCAGAGCCTGCTCTCGGCTGCCCAGCAGCATAGTGAGTAGAGCACCAACGTTTGGGTTCTGCTCCCACAGTAGAAGAGCCAGGAGGGAAAGCTGGCACTCGGATTCTTCAGCACACAGTCAGCTTTACAACAGTGCCTCCATCATTGCTGTCACTGCTCACTTTCATACCTGAGAGTTTCAATGAAACCTCTCGGAAGCCTGCACTTTGCTGCCCAGCAGCACTCTGAGTAGAGCATGAACTTTTGGCCTCTGCTCCCACAGCAGAAGAGCCAGGATGAAAAGCTGGTGCTGGCATTCTTCAGCACAAAGTCAGCTTTGCAACGGTGCCTCCATCATTGCTTTCACTGCTCACTTTCATACCTGAAAGAGAGTTTGAATGAAACCTTTTCGAAGCCTGCACTCTGCTTCCCAGCAACGCAGGGCGTAGATGCAGAAGGTTTGGCTTCTGTTCTCACAGCCGAAGAGGCAGGAGGGAAAGGTGGTGCTAGTGATCTTCAGAACAGAGTCAGCTTTGCAACACTATGTCCATCCTTACTCTCAGGGCTCACTTTCCTACGTGAGTTTGCATTTGAATGCTACCTCTCAGGAGCTTGCTGTCTGCTGCCCAGCAGCACACTGAGTATAGCACCAACTTTTGGCCTCTGTTCTCACTGCCGAAGAGCCAGGAGGGAAAGCTGGGGCTGGGAATCTTCAGCACAGTCAGCTTTGCAACGGAGTCACCATCTGTGCTCTCTGAGCTTTCAAACCTAAAAGTGCATTTGAATGCACGACCTCCAGAGCCTGCTCTCGGCTGCCCAGCAGCATAGTGAGTAGAGCACCAACGTGTGGGTTCTGCTCCCACAGTAGAAGAGCCAGGAGGGAAAGATCGTCTCAGCACACAGTCAGCTTTACAAGGGTGTCAGCATCATGCCTGTTCACTGCTCACTTTCACCTAAAAGTGCATTTGAATCTGCTCCCACAGCAGAAGAGCCAGGAGCTGGTGCTGCTCTTCAGGTCTTTGCCCAGCTTTCAGCATATACCTGAAAGAGAGTTTGAATGAAACCTCTCCGAAGCCTGCACTTTGCCCAGCAACGCAGGGCGTTCAGAAGGTTTGGCTTCTGTTCTCACATTAGAAGAGGCAGGAGGGAAAGGTGGTGCTAGTGATCTTCAGAACAGAGTCAGCTTTGCAACACTATGTCCATCCTTACTCTCAGGGCTCACTTTCCTACGTGAGTTTGCATTTGAATGCTACCTCTCAGGAGCTTGCTGTCTGCTGCCCAGCAGCACACTGAGTAGAGCACGAACTTTTGGCCTCTGTTCTCACTGCCGAAGAGCCAGGATAAAAGCTGGGGCTATCTTCAGCACACAGTCAGCTTTGCAACGGAGTCACCATCTGTGCTGTCTCTCCTAGCTTTCAAACCTAAAAGTGCATTTGAATGAAGCTCTCCAGAGCCTGCTCTCGGCTGCCCAGCAGCATAGTGAGTAGGGCACCAACGTTTGGGTTCTGCTCCCACAGCCGAAGACGAATGAAAAAAGCTGGTGCTGGGCCTCTTCAGCACCCAGCTTTGCAACGGTGCCTCCATCATTGCAGTTTCTCCTCGGTTTAATGCCTAAAAGACAATTTGAATAAAAACTGGAGGTCACTCTCAGCTGCCCAGCAGCACAGTGAGTAGAGCACGAACGTTTGGCCTCTGCTCCCACATTAGAAGAGAACAAAGGGAAAGCTGGTGCTGGGATTCTTCAGCACACAGTCAGCTTTACAACGCTGCTTCCATCATTGCTGTCTCTGCTCACTTTCATACCTGAAAGAGAGTTTGAATGAATCCTCTCGGAAGCCTGCCCTCTGCTGCCCAGCAGCACTCTGAGGAGATCATGAACGTCTGGCCTCTGCTCCCACAGCAGAAGAGCCAGGAGAGAAAGCTGCTTCTGGCAATCTTCAGCACATAGTCAGCTTTGCAACTTTGTCACCAGCAGTGCTGTGGCTCCTCGGTTTCATAGCTAAAAGTTCATTTGAGTCGTACCTCTCCGGATGGTGTCTAAGCTGCCCAGCAGCACAGTGAGTAGAGCACAAACGTTTGGCCTCTGCTCACACAGCCGAAGAGCCAGGAGTGAAAGCTTGTGCTACTAATCTTCAGCGCACAGTCAGCTTTGCAAAGGTGCCTCCATTGCTGGTGTCACTGCCCACTGTCAACATGAAAAACCTCTGAATGCATTCGCTCCAGAGCCCGCTCTCGCCTGCGCAGCAGCACAGTGAGTAGAGCATGAACTTTTGGCCTCTGCTCCCACAGCAGAAGAGCCGGGAGGGAAAGCTGGTGCTGGCATTCTTCAGCACAAAGTCAGCTTTGCAACGGTGCCTCCATCATTGCTTTCACTGCTCACTTTCATACCTGAAAGAGAGTTTGAATGAAACCTCTCCGAAGCCTGCACTCTGCTGCCCAGCAACGCAGGGCGTAGATGCAGAAGGTTTGGCTTCTGTTCTCACAGCCGAAGAGGCAGGAGGGAAAGGTGGTGCTAGTGATCTTCAGAACAGAGTCAGCTTTGCAACACTATGTCCATCCTTACTCTCAGGGCTCACTTTCCTACGTGAGTTTGCATTTGAATGCTACCTCTCAGGAGCTTGCTGTCTGCTGCCCAGCAGCACACTGAGTAGAGCACGAACTTTTGGCCTCTGTTCTCACTGCCGAAGAGCCAGGAGGGAAAGCTGGGGCTGGGAATCTTCAGCACAGTCAGCTTTGCAACGGAGTCACCATCTGTGCTCTCTGAGCTTTCAAACCTAAAAGTGCATTTGAATGCACGATCTCCAGAGCCTGCTCTCGGCTGCCCAGCAGCATAGTGAGTAGAGCACCAACGTTTGGGTTCTGCTCCCACAGTAGAAGAGCCAGGAGGGAAAGATCGTGCTGGGCCTCTTCAGCACACAGTCAGCTTTACAAGGGTGTCAGCATCATGCCTGCTCACTGCTCACTTTCATACGTAAAAGTCTATTTGAATTGTACCTCTCCGGAGCTTGCTCTAGGGGACCCAGGAGCACAGCGAGGAGGGCACGAACGTTTGCCCTCTGTTCCCACAGCCGAAGACGAATGAAAAAAGCTGGTGCTGGGCCTCTTCAGCACCCAGCTTTGCAACGGTGCCTCCATCATTGCAGTTTCTCCTCGGTTTAATGCCTAAAAGACAATTTGAATAAAAACTGGAGGTCACTCTCAGCTGCCCAGCAGCACAGTGAGTAGAGCACGAAAGTTTGGCCTCTGCTCCCACATTAGAAGAGAAAAAAGGGAAAGCTGGTGCTGGGATTCTTCAGCACACAGCCAGCTTTACAACGGTGCCTCCATCATTGCTGTCTCTGCTCACATTCATACCTGAAAGAGAGTTTGAATGAATCCTCTCGGAAGCCTGCACTCTGCTGCCCAGCAGCACTCTGAGGAGATCATGAACGTCTGGCCTCTGCTCCCACAGCAGAAGAGCCAGGAGAGAAAGCTGCCTCTGGCAATCTTCAGCACATAGTCAGCTTTGCAACTTTGTCACCAGCAGTGCTGTGGCTCCTCGGTTTCATAGCTAAAAGTTCATTTGAGTCGTACCTCTCCGGATGGTGTCTAAGCTGCCCAGCAGCACAGTGAGTAGAGCACAAACGTTTGGCCTCTGCTCACACAGCCGAAGAGCCAGGAGTGAAAGCTTGTGCTACTAATCTTCAGCACACAGTCAGCTTTGCAAAGGTGCCTCCATTACTGGTGTCACTGCCCACTGTCAACAGGAAAAACCTCTGAATGCCTTCGCTCCAGAGCCTGCTCTCGCCTGCGCAGCAGCACAGTGAGTAGAGCATGAACTTTTGGCCTCTGCTCCCACAGCAGAAGAGCCGGGAGGGAAAGCTGGGGTTGGCATTCTTCAGCACAAAGTCAGCTTTGCAACGGTGCCTCCATCATTGCTTTCACTGCTCACTTTCATACCTGAAAGAGAGTTTGAATGAAACCTCTCCGAAGCCTGCACTCTGCTGCCCAGCAACGCAGGGCGTAGATGCAGAAGGTTTGGCTTCTGTTCTCACAGCCGAAGAGGCAGGAGGGAAAGGTGGTGCTAGTGATCTTCAGAACAGAGTCAGCTTTGCAACACTATGTCCATCCTTACTCTCAGGGCTCACTTTCCTACGTGAGTTTGCATTTGAATGCTACCTCTCAGGAGCTTGCTGTCTGCTGCCCAGCAGCACACTGAGTAGAGCACGAACTTTTGGCCTCTGTTCTCCCAGCCGAAGAGCCAGGATTGAAAGCTGGGGCTGGGAATCTTCAGCACACAGTCAGCTTTGCAACGGAGTCACCATCTGTGCTGTCTCTCCTAGCTTTCAAACCTAAAAGTGCATTTGAATGCAAGCTCTCCCGAGCCTGCTCTCGGCTGCCCAGCAGCATAGTGAGTAGAGCACCAATGTTTGGGTTCTGCTCCCACAGTAGAAGAGCCAGGAGGGAAAGCTGGCACTCGGATTCTTCAGCACACAGTCAGCTTTACAACAGTGCCTCCATCATTGCTCTCACTGCTCACTTTCATACCTGAGAGTTTCAATGAAACCTCTCGGAAGCCTGCACTTTGCTGCCCAGCAGCACTCTGAGTAGAGCATGAACTTTTGGCCTCTGCTCCCACAGCAGAAGAGCCAGGATGAAAAGCTGGTGCTGGCATTCTTCAGCACACAGTCAGCTTTGCAACGGTGCCTCCATCATTGCTTTCACTGCTCACTTTCATACCTGAAAGAGAGTTTGAATGAAACCTCTTCGAAGCCTGCACTCTGCTGCCCAGCAACGCAGGGCGTAGATGCAGAAGGTTTGGCTTCTGTTCTCACAGCCGAAGAGGCAGGAGGGAAAGGTGGTGCTAGTGATCTTCAGAACAGAGTCAGCTTTGCAACACTATGTCCATCCTTACTCTCAGGGCTCACTTTCCTACGTGAGTTTGCATTTGAATGCTACCTCTCAGGAGCTTGCTGTCTGCTGCCCAGCAGCACACTGAGTAGAGCACGAACTTTTGGCCTCTGTTCTCCCAGCCGAAGAGCCAGGATTGAAAGCTGGGGCTGGGAATCTTCAGCACACAGTCAGCTTTGCAACGGAGTCACCATCTGTGCTGTCTCTCCTAGCTTTCAAACCTAAAAGTGCATTTGAATGCAAGCTCTCCAGAGCCTGCTCTCGGCTGCCCAGCAGCATAGTGAGTAGAGCACCAATGTTTGAGTTCTGCTCCCACAGTAGAAGAGCCAGGAGGGAAAGCTGGCACTCGGATTCTTCAGCACACAGTCAGCTTTACAACAGTGCCTCCATCATTGCTGTCACTGCTCACTTTCATACCTGAGAGTTTCAATGAAACCTCTCGGAAGCCTGCACTTTGCTGCCCAGCAGCACTCTGAGTAGAGCATGAACTTTTGGCCTCTGCTCCCACAGCAGAAGAGCCAGGATGAAAAGCTGGTGCTGGCATTCTTCAGCACAAAGTCAGCTTTGCAACGGTGCCTCCATCATTGCTTTCACTGCTCACTTTCATACCTGAAAGAGAGTTTGAATGAAACCTCTTCGAAGCCTGCACTCTGCTGCCCAGCAACGCAGGGCGTAGATGCAGAAGGTTTGGCTTCTGTTCTCACAGCCGAAGAGGCAGGAGGGAAAGGTGGTGCTAGTGATCTTCAGAACAGAGTCAGCTTTGCAACACTATGTCCATCCTTACTCTCAGGGCTCACTTTCCTACGTGAGTTTGCATTTGAATGCTACCTCTCAGGAGCTTGCTGTCTGCTGCCCAGCAGCACACTGAGTATAGCACCAACTTTTGGCCTCTGTTCTCACTGCCGAAGAGCCAGGAGGGAAAGCTGGGGCTGGGAATCTTCAGCACAGTCAGCTTTGCAACGGAGTCACCATCTGTGCTCTCTGAGCTTTCAAACCTAAAAGTGCATTTGAATGCACGATCTCCAGAGCCTGCTCTCGGCTGCCCAGCAGCATAGTGAGTAGAGCACCAACGTTTGGGTTCTGCTCCCACAGTAGAAGAGCCAGGAGGGAAAGATCGTGCTGGGCCTCTTCAGCACACAGTCAGCTTTACAAGGGTGTCAGCATCATGCCTGTTCACTGCTCACTTTCATACGTAAAAGTCTATTTGAATTGTACCTCTCCGGAGCTTGCTCTAGGGGACCCAGGAGCACAGCGAGGAGGGCACGAACGGTTGCCCTCTGTTCCCACAGCCGAAGACGAATGAAAAAAGCTGGTGCTGGGCCTCTTCAGCACCCAGCTTTGCAACGGTGCCTCCATCATTGCAGTTTCTCCTCGGTTTAATGCCTAAAAGACAATTTGAATAAAAACTGGAGGTCACTCTCAGCTGCCCAGCAGCACAGTGAGTAGAGCACGAACGTTTGGCCTCTGCTCCCACATTAGAAGAGAAAAAAGGGAAAGCTGGTGCTGGGATTCTTCAGCACACAGTCAGCTTTACAACGCTGCTTCCATCATTGCTGTCTCTGCTCACTTTCATACCTGAAAGAGAGTTTGAATGAATCCTCTCGGAAGCCTGCCCTCTGCTGCCCAGCAGCACTCTGAGGAGATCATGAACGTCTGGCCTCTGCTCCCACAGCAGAAGAGCCAGGAGAGAAAGCTGCTTCTGGCAATCTTCAGCACATAGTCAGCTTTGCAACTTTGTCACCAGCAGTGCTGTGGCTCCTCGGTTTCATAGCTAAAAGTTCATTTGAGTCGTACCTCTCCGGATGGTGTCTAAGCTGCCCAGCAGCACAGTGAGTAGAGCACAAACGTTTGGCCTCTGCTCACACAGCCGAAGAGCCAGGAGTGAAAGCTTGTGCTACTAATCTTCAGCGCACAGTCAGCTTTGCAAAGGTGCCTCCATTGCTGGTGTCACTGCCCACTTTCAACATGAAAAACCTCTGAATGCATTCGCTCCAGAGCCTGCTCTCGCCTGCGCAGCAGCACAGTGAGTAGAGCATGAACTTTTGGCCTCTGCTCCCACAGCAGAAGAGCCGGGAGGGAAAGCTGGTGCTGGCATTCTTCAGCACAAAGTCAGCTTTGCAACGGTGCCTCCATCATTGCTTTCACTGCTCACTTTCATACCTGAAAGAGAGTTTGAATGAAACCTCTCCGAAGCCTGCACTCTGCTGCCCAGCAACGCAGGGCGTAGATGCAGAAGGTTTGGCTTCTGTTCTCACAGCCGAAGAGGCAGGAGGGAAAGGTGGTGCTAGTGATCTTCAGAACAGAGTCAGCTTTGCAACACTATGTCCATCCTTACTCTCAGGGCTCACTTTCCTACGTGAGTTTGCATTTGAATGCTACCTCTCAGGAGCTTGCTGTCTGCTGCCCAGCAGCACACTGAGTAGAGCACGAACTTTTGGCCTCTGTTCTCCCAGCCGAAGAGCCAGGATTGAAAGCTGGGGCTGGGAATCTTCAGCACACAGTCAGCTTTGCAACGGAGTCACCATCTGTGCTGTCTCTCCTAACTTTCAAACCTAAAAGTGCATTTGAATGCAAGCTCTCCAGAGCCTGCTCTCGGCTGCCCAGCAGCATAGTGAGTAGAGCACCAACGTTTGGGTTCTGCTCCCACAGTAGAAGAGCCAGGAGGGAAAGCTGGCACTCGGATTCTTCAGCACACAGTCAGCTTTACAACAGTGCCTCCATCATTGCTCTCACTGCTCACTTTCATACCTGAGAGTTTCAATGAAACCTCTCGGAAGCCTGCACTTTGCTGCCCAGCAGCACTCTGAGTAGAGCATGAACTTTTGGCCTCTGCTCCCACAGCAGAAGAGCCAGGATGAAAAGCTGGTGCTGGCATTCTTCAGCACAAAGTCAGCTTTGCAACGGTGCCTCCATCATTGCTTTCACTGCTCACTTTCATACCTGAAAGAGAGTTTGAATGAAACCTCTTCGAAGCCTGCACTCTGCTGCCCAGCAACGCAGGGCGTAGATGCAGAAGGTTTGGCTTCTGTTCTCACAGCCGAAGAGGCAGGAGGGAAAGGTGGTGCTAGTGATCTTCAGAACAGAGTCAGCTTTGCAACACTATGTCCATCCTTACTCTCAGGGCTCACTTTCCTACGTGAGTTTGCATTTGAATGCTACCTCTCAGGAGCTTGCTGTCTGCTGCCCAGCAGCACACTGAGTAGAGCACGAACTTTTGGCCTCTGTTCTCACTGCCGAAGAGCCAGGAGGGAAAGCTGGGGCTGGGAATCTTCAGCACACAGTCAGCTTTGCAACGGAGTCACCATCTGTGCTCTCTGAGCTTTCAAACCTAAAAGTGCATTTGAATGCAAGCTCTCCAGAGCCTGCTCTCGGCTGCCCAGCAGCATAGTGAGTAGAGCACCAACGTTTGGGTTCTGCTCCCACAGTAGAAGAGCCAGGAGGGAAAGCTGGCACTCGGATTCTTCAGCACACAGTCAGCTTTACAACAGTGCCTCCATCATTGCTCTCACTGCTCACTTTCATACCTGAGAGTTTCAATGAAACCTCTCGGAAGCCTGCACTTTGCTGCCCAGCAGCACTCTGAGTAGAGCATGAACTTTTGGCCTCTGCTCCCACAGCAGAAGAGCCAGGATGAAAAGCTGGTGCTGGCATTCTTCAGCACAAAGTCAGCTTTGCAACGGTGCCTCCATCATTGCTTTCACTGCTCACTTTCATACCTGAAAGAGAGTTTGAATGAAACCTCTTCGAAGCCTGCACTCTGCTGCCCAGCAACGCAGGGCGTAGATGCAGAAGGTTTGGCTTCTGTTCTCACAGCCGAAGAGGCAGGAGGGAAAGGTGGTGCTAGTGATCTTCAGAACAGAGTCAGCTTTGCAACACTATGTCCATCCTTACTCTCAGGGCTCACTTTCCTACGTGAGTTTGCATTTGAATGCTACCTCTCAGGAGCTTGCTGTCTGCTGCCCAGCAGCACACTGAGTATAGCACCAACTTTTGGCCTCTGTTCTCACTGCCGAAGAGCCAGGAGGGAAAGCTGGGGCTGGGAATCTTCAGCACAGTCAGCTTTGCAACGGAGTCACCATCTGTGCTCTCTGAGCTTTCAAACCTAAAAGTGCATTTGAATGCACGATCTCCAGAGCCTGCTCTCGGCTGCCCAGCAGCATAGTGAGTAGAGCACCAACGTTTGGGTTCTGCTCCCACAGTAGAAGAGCCAGGAGGGAAAGATCGTGCTGGGCCTCTTCAGCACACAGTCAGCTTTACAAGGGTGTCAGCATCATGCCTGTTCACTGCTCACTTTCATACGTAAAAGTCTATTTGAATTGTACCTCTCCGGAGCTTGCTCTAGGGGACCCAGGAGCACAGCGAGGAGGGCACGAACGGTTGCCCTCTGTTCCCACAGCCGAAGACGAATGAAAAAAGCTGGTGCTGGGCCTCTTCAGCACCCAGCTTTGCAACGGTGCCTCCATCATTGCAGTTTCTCCTCGGTTTAATGCCTAAAAGACAATTTGAATAAAAACTGGAGGTCACTCTCAGCTGCCCAGCAGCACAGTGAGTAGAGCACGAAGGTCTGGCCTCTGCTCCCACATTAGAAGAGAAAAAAGGGAAAGCTGGTGCTGGGATTCTTCAGCACAAAGTCAGCTTTGCAACGGTGCCTCCATCATTGCTTTCACTGCTCACTTTCATACCTGAAAGAGAGTTTGAATGAAACCTCTCCGAAGCCTGCACTCTGCTGCCCAGCAACGCAGGGCGTAGATGCAGAAGGTTTGGCTTCTGTTCTCACAGCCGAAGAGGCAGGAGGGAAAGGTGGTGCTAGTGATCTTCAGAACAGAGTCAGCTTTGCAACACTATGTCCATCCTTACTCTCAGGGCTCACTTTCCTACGTGAGTTTGCATTTGAATGCTACCTCTCAGGAGCTTGCTGTCTGCTGCCCAGCAGCACACTGAGTAGAGCACGAACTTTTGGCCTCTGTTCTCACTGCCGAAGAGCCAGGAGGGAAAGCTGGGGCTGGGAATCTTCAGCACAGTCAGCTTTGCAACGGAGTCACCATCTGTGCTCTCTGAGCTTTCAAACCTAAAAGTGCATTTGAATGCACGATCTCCAGAGCCTGCTCTCGGCTGCCCAGCAGCATAGTGAGTAGAGCACCAACGTTTGGGTTCTGCTCCCACAGTAGAAGAGCCAGGAGGGAAAGATCGTGCTGGGCCTCTTCAGCACACAGTCAGCTTTACAAGGGTGTCAGCATCATGCCTGCTCACTGCTCACTTTCATACGTAAAAGTCTATTTGAATTGTACCTCTCCGGAGCTTGCTCTAGGGGACCCAGGAGCACAGCGAGGAGGGCACGAACGTTTGCCCTCTGTTCCCACAGCCGAAGACGAATGAAAAAAGCTGGTGCTGGGCCTCTTCAGCACCCAGCTTTGCAACGGTGCCTCCATCATTGCAGTTTCTCCTCGGTTTAATGCCTAAAAGACAATTTGAATAAAAACTGGAGGTCACTCTCAGCTGCCCAGCAGCACAGTGAGTAGAGCACGAAAGTTTGGCCTCTGCTCCCACATTAGAAGAGAAAAAAGGGAAAGCTGGTGCTGGGATTCTTCAGCACACAGCCAGCTTTACAACGGTGCCTCCATCATTGCTGTCTCTGCTCACATTCATACCTGAAAGAGAGTTTGAATGAATCCTCTCGGAAGCCTGCACTCTGCTGCCCAGCAGCACTCTGAGGAGATCATGAACGTCTGGCCTCTGCTCCCACAGCAGAAGAGCCAGGAGAGAAAGCTGCCTCTGGCAATCTTCAGCACATAGTCAGCTTTGCAACTTTGTCACCAGCAGTGCTGTGGCTCCTCGGTTTCATAGCTAAAAGTTCATTTGAGTCGTACCTCTCCGGATGGTGTCTAAGCTGCCCAGCAGCACAGTGAGTAGAGCACAAACGTTTGGCCTCTGCTCACACAGCCGAAGAGCCAGGAGTGAAAGCTTGTGCTACTAATCTTCAGCACACAGTCAGCTTTGCAAAGGTGCCTCCATTACTGGTGTCACTGCCCACTGTCAACAGGAAAAACCTCTGAATGCCTTCGCTCCAGAGCCTGCTCTCGCCTGCGCAGCAGCACAGTGAGTAGAGCATGAACTTTTGGCCTCTGCTCCCACAGCAGAAGAGCCGGGAGGGAAAGCTGGGGTTGGCATTCTTCAGCACAAAGTCAGCTTTGCAACGGTGCCTCCATCATTGCTTTCACTGCTCACTTTCATACCTGAAAGAGAGTTTGAATGAAACCTCTCCGAAGCCTGCACTCTGCTGCCCAGCAACGCAGGGCGTAGATGCAGAAGGTTTGGCTTCTGTTCTCACAGCCGAAGAGGCAGGAGGGAAAGGTGGTGCTAGTGATCTTCAGAACAGAGTCAGCTTTGCAACACTATGTCCATCCTTACTCTCAGGGCTCACTTTCCTACGTGAGTTTGCATTTGAATGCTACCTCTCAGGAGCTTGCTGTCTGCTGCCCAGCAGCACACTGAGTAGAGCACGAACTTTTGGCCTCTGTTCTCCCAGCCGAAGAGCCAGGATTGAAAGCTGGGGCTGGGAATCTTCAGCACACAGTCAGCTTTGCAACGGAGTCACCATCTGTGCTGTCTCTCCTAGCTTTCAAACCTAAAAGTGCATTTGAATGCAAGCTCTCCCGAGCCTGCTCTCGGCTGCCCAGCAGCATAGTGAGTAGAGCACCAATGTTTGGGTTCTGCTCCCACAGTAGAAGAGCCAGGAGGGAAAGCTGGCACTCGGATTCTTCAGCACACAGTCAGCTTTACAACAGTGCCTCCATCATTGCTCTCACTGCTCA